>NC_056743.1:1311479077-1311496577 GCF_019279795.1 Protopterus annectens | reverse complement strand
CGCCAATTTTTGCCCTCATGCATGGATGTTTGCCATTCTTAATGCTTACTATTACTGTGCGACCTTCCCTGTCTGATTATTAGCCCACAACATGCCTGTATTTTATGCACTGCCCCACTTGTAGTTCATATCAAAGGACTTGCCTGTTATTTATACATTTTTCTGCCCTTTCATGTGAAATGGTATTTGCAAATTCTTTACAGTCACAATGTATGCTGTCTGCATGAGTACCACAGAAAACAATTATTCATTTTTTGAACTCAACTAACCCACCTATTACTGAGCTGTATGCAGATATTCTTAATTGCTTCATTTTTAAAGAATGACATTGTTTATACATTGTCGTAGGGTATCTTGGTCAGTAAGGAAATCTCTGAGAATGCATTTCATGCCCTCAAAAACAATAGTACAAGTTCTCTTGCTATAGACTTGGCATGCTCTCTCCATAATGGCATTATCTCTAGAATCTTTGCCTCATAGCCTTTTATTGCCAATATGTCCTGGTGACTATCATTTAACTTCACAAGTGGATTTACTACTTCAAATTGTTTTATTTTAGGCAACTGTATCAGGGTGGGGGGCTTTCTAAATCCTTGATTCGGTGCTGCCCTCTAGTACTCTGGAAGGCTTCTCAGGCATTTCCTGTATCCTTCATGAAACCAGGCCAGGAAAGTCTAATTAGAACTTAAGCATTTCCTTATTCATCCCCAGATGACCATCTGGAACATGCCTGTATAGTATCATCATTACAAGGTCACAAAGAGTTTAGATTGTGTATCTGCCCGTTTTCTTGTATTACATCACAGAGCTGTTGTGTTCATTCACCCTTTCCAGCTCCTCCTGACCCTTGTTGGAGTGATACTTTTCACTGAGATTACTTAAAATTGACATGACTTACCTGTAGGCAAGGTCAATATTACTTTTGTTAGCAGTCTGACATGAAGTGAATGGTGTAGCGCCATCTCCTGCAAAGACGTGCAGCTTTTTTCATTTCACCCAACTAATCTTTGATAAAGGGTTGTTGTGTCTTTCGACTTTTCCTGGTTAGGGGTCGCCACAGCGGAACTCTGGTTCGCTAATGATTGGCAGTAGATTTTTACGTGCCGAGTTGCCAGCTCTGACGCACAACCTTCAACGAAGGTACGCCCATTCACACTTGTCTCCACACAGAAGATGCTCTAGCTGAGAATCGAACAGGACAACGTCTTACTGTGAGGCGACAACACTACCGCAGCACCACCACCGCAGATAATCTCTGATAAAGGGTAACTCACAAAAACAATTTTCTCTATAGCCAGGATACTGACATTTCCCTTCATCCTGTTCAGCTTTGCTCCTACTTGTTCTAGTCTTAGAACCCCTCTTCTATATCTGTTTAGCTGTTCATATAGGTGTAACAGAGAGAAACACTGGGTTCTGTTCAGATTTTCCCTCCCTGTTTTTCTTCAGTACACCATTTATCTGTTCCTTTATGAGTCTCAGTTACAGGCCTCTTCTAATTCACTGTTTATACTGTCTTCTTTTAGCATTCTGCCTACAAGAAGCTTTTATAGTACAGTAGAATCCTGCTATAACAGACTTCAAGAGACCTGGCAAAGTAGTCCATAATATCCAATGTCCGCTATATCTAGAGGTGGTCTTGCCACTCACAAGGATATACCTACAGGGCTCCTTGCTATGATGCTGCACCCTAGCATGTATAGTAGGCCGATGGGGTCATCCACTTATGATGTCCACACAGAAGAGAGGCGGGTAAGGCCAGTGTGGCCACATGGACAAGGGGAGGGGTCCAAAATTGTCAACAAATGCTATAATATTTTTACATGCACAGTACTGTAATGTATTACTGATAAGCAAAGTAATCACTCAGTCAAGAGAAAATCTTGCACTTGTTACTTTATTCCACCTTACACTGAAATTACATGTTAGGTGTTATCAAGCTATAATATTTTTACACATATGTACTGTAATGTGTCACGGATAAGTAAAGTAATAGTTTCTTCTGTACTGCATTTCTTTCTACAGTTTTAGCCATGTATGCATCTAATTTGCAAGTACAAGTCAGGACATCTGACTCGGCTGAATCACAGGCGTTATGTTCGATGGATCATTGCAACATTGTCAGTGCCATGTTTGCTTCACATGTTGATGGTGGAGGTGCCACTGCAACCTCACCACCACTGGATTTGCCATTCCTTTGAGCACAATCGACACCTTCAGACTTTGGTGGAACTTCTGCTACAATGTCCTGCTCAGTCAATACAGACTCTGTCTGGACCTGCTCATCAACTACAAGAAATTCTTCTAACGATGTATTCTGGTCCAGTAAGTGCAGTTCTATCAGTCATTCAAAACTTTTGCCACAGTCATGGACACTTGTAGAGCTGGATGGTTCTAGATGATCATTCATGGTCTGAACATTCTTGACAAACCCTGCCTTCTTAAAACAATTGTTGACTGTAATAGCTGTTATTTTACTCTCAAAAACTGAACATGCCCAATGCAGACTCTTAAGTACATCAACTGCAAAACTGTCCAGATCCCTGTTCTCAATGGTCATGATACCTTTCCCCAAAAGTTGCTTTCTGTACAGAACTTTAAATTTCTGGATAATCCCCATGCCACACGGCTGAAGCTGGCTGGTACAGCTGGGTAGCAGAAACTCCTGCTGTATTGTTTTAAGCTGTTGGGCAACATCTGGATCATGTCTGCTACAGGTATCAATGATCATCAGTACATGCTGTTTTTTCTTGACAAATTTTCTGTCCAATCCTATCAGCCACTTACTGAACAGACTTCAAGTAATCCATGCTTTGCAGTTGCTTCTGTACTGCACTGGCACTAACTTCACACCCTTGAAACATAAGGGGCTGGTAGACATACCAATGGCTAACAGTGACAGCTTTTCAGATCCATCCATATTCACAGCAAACAATAAAGTAAGACACTCTTACTTTTCTTGCCACAATGGCAAGTGTCTCCTTTGAATGCCATTGTGTGGTTCAGCAGCAGCTTAAAGAACAAACCTGTTTCATCTGCACTGAAGATGCTATGTTCATCATATTGGTCTAGCAGCTGTAGTAGTTTATTCTGCAGCCAGTTCTTGGCCAACTCTTGTGGTACAGGCTCCGATTCTCCACTCTTCACTCAGAATGCAGAAGATAACAGCTTGGCACTTCTTAAACTGATCCAACCAGCCATTACTGCAGTTAAAGTTATTATGACCAAGTTGAAGGGAAAACTAGTCACTTTCTCTTTTAATAGTGCACCAGATACAGGCACACCCACTGAATGAGCTTGCTTTAATCAAAGGAAAAGAGCATCTTCGATGTCATCATATATAGACTTCAACATTTTCTTGCTACTGTCAGCAAACTGCCCAGAGGATTTGTATTTCCCACAGTTAATTCAAATATCACTAACTGTTGAGTTACTAAGAACATACTCCTGTACAAAGTCAGTCTGTGGTTTGTTTTTATTTTCTATTAAAACAATTTCACATTTTAACTTTAGAGTTATTAAATGCCTCTTTGAACTAGCTGACTTTTCTGCCATGTCACACAAAATAGCACACGGGTATAAATGATGTGCTTCCGTATTTCGCTATAACCAAATAAGACAAGCCTATCAGCAGTCCAGCATAAGCAAAATTCCCTTACGAGCAAATTTGTTATATTCTACACCTTTGTTTCACATTTATGTGAGTGTGCAGTTGGGACCTGCAGACTTTCTCCATTTTAGCCGAGCCTCAGTTATAACCCAGTCCGTTATAATGAGATTCTACTGCATATGCGTAGCTGTAAGACATTCTCTGCAGGGATTTGGCTAGATGCAAGTGCTCCACTGATGCATGTTCTACAGGTTATTTAAATAATAATGATAGGTGTGTGGGTTGTACAGTATTTCAATCACATGTATGAAGCCAAAATTGTGCAACTGAAGCAAAGGTGAGTAAATAAAGCACAATCCATATCCAGATGATTGATTATTTTCATTATGCCTTTTTAAGAATGGTTTTGCTCATTTAGTTTTCTGTCAGACATACTATGAAATGCACTTGTTAAAAGTAGTTATTTTAGATGTTCACTATCCCCAGCACGTGCACACACACACACACACACACACACACACACACACACACACACACACACACACACACACACACACACACACACACATGCACAATGTTGTGTAGTGGTGAAACAAGTTATGAAGCTGTGAGAAATGATTATTGAGCCTTAGCCCATCCCCACTACTAATCTTCCATTTCATTTTGAATGTATAGGAAGTTACAGTTTTCAAACATGCATTTATTTCTGGGTGACTGTGCTTAGTTGTTAATTTAATGTTGTTGGTCTTTCGGCTTTTCCTAGTAAGGGGTCACCACAGCGAAACTCCGGTCCGCTAATGATTGGCAGTAGATTTTCACGAACGCCAAGGTACCAGCTCTATGTTCAACCTTCAGTGAAGGCACACCCATTTACGCATGTCTTTTGAAATGCCCACCCAATCGCGTGGAGGACATACAGACTCCACACAGAAGGCACTCCCCGCACTCCAGCCGAGAATCAAACGGGAGAACCTCTTGCTGTTGCTGTAATACTAGCCAATATTTCTTTCATGTAGAGGGCGCATTTCTAAAAAGGAAGGTGATGGGACTGAACAGTATTCTGTTACTTTCATAATTTATGGTGATATCCTCTTCAAAGAAGGCACTTATGAAATAATTTACTCCAGACTGCAGCATACTATAAGGAAAAAAATAATTGTGCATGTTTTTTTTAATAAGGTGACTATCTGGCTGTGGACTTTCATATGAGGTCCTTGATTTTTAAGCATAACTTCCATGTAGTGTGAAGGAGGAACAGATATGAGAAGTCTTCACAATATAGTTCTCGAAGGCATTTCACTATAGGAATTGTTTTACTGGCTTGTGACAGGGTTAATCAGTGGCTAAGTGTTATTTTATAAGAAATGTCATCAAGGTTTGACATAGCTGCTGATTGGTTGAATGATGGGATCTGCGACATAATACTCGTAAGGAGTATGCTTTGACAAAATTAGACATATCTGTTGTCTCTACAGTACATGATTAAACCGAGAGGATCTGTAACAGGCTTAGCCAGGCTGCAGGCCCTCAGGTATGCTGTCTACACTGCAGTTCTTCACAACTGTCACAATATGTGCACTCCTTTGCACCTGGGAAACTAAGTCAGAAAAGGTCATGTCATGAAAATACTGTTGATATGAGCAGAGATGCTTTAGTAAAACTTGTCAAACAGAGCTGTGTCTTGTACAGGAATATTACAGATATGACAAGGTATGGGTCAGACAACACTCAAACATCATCAAGGCACTGTTGCTCACAATTCAGACATTTAATTTTCTCAATGTCTATGGCTGTCTATTCAATTCAATAGACATTGAATGGAATTGTGTAAAATTCAGTTTCTTTACAAATCTACATTCCCTAGCAGCCACGAAATTTGGATATCTGAAAAGAGCTGGGATCTTCATGGTTGAAATAATACAATTTTTCAACAGGTTTTCATGAGAGGTGATATAACTCAGCAGTAATATTAGGGTTTGTCCAAGTTTAGTTGGTGGAAGGCTTTCTTTCATTCTTTGTAACCAAAAACAAAGCTATAGCTGCTGTATACAGAAAAAGTGACCATAAACAAAAGGTAGGTGACAAAATGGTAAACTTAAAAAGTAAATTGATAGGGGGATCAATTTGTTTTGTGTTTTTTTGTCTCAGTTAAGTATAAGGACTTAATGTATGTGGCTCTCCTGGAAGTGAAATGTATATAAAATATCAATTGAATTATCTATGCAGCTATTTATTATACAGTTTCCTATTAGTGGTTTATTGTAGAGTAATAACAGCACGTAATTTGTAACTCTGTATGAAAGAGGTAGAGCCTTAACTGAGGTGGGATGAAGGGGGAGACTCTCCTAGCTGCAAGCTATTACAGGGCATGATCAGCAGGTACCACTGTGTGGGAGAGTAATATTTGCAATAGTTTATGAAGCTGGGGAGATATCTTGGCTTCATAAATGAATGCCAATACTGCATTTGCTGTGATGGAAACACTGACACTTGGTGAGTGTGGTTATTTAACTGTAGCATGCTGGTAGCCACACACTGGTTCTTGTTAGAATTTTACATTTGTAGCAAACAGCTTGCTTCATGCCCAAAATAGCTTTTTTTTTTCAACTTTTTATAACTTGTTTTTTTTTAATTGAAGTACCATGAAGCGTTATGATAGATCATGTAAAATTTGTTATATTCTCCAAAATATAGTATAGGTTCAGCAGTATTATTCTGAGTATAATTGAAAATGGCTCTACCAAATTTGTGTGCGTTCTCTACTATGTCTGGCATGTAAGTAGTGAAGGTACCCTTAGCACAATCTTACACAGAAGTGCATAAAGATTTAATGGGTTTGTGTGTATCCAAACTTAATCAGAGAACTTAGACGCTGTCAGCAGTGTAAACTGTTGACATTCATATCAGCGAAAAAAATACTTTCACAGTTTGTTTCATTCGGCACTTGTTTTACAGGGGTCACACCACAGTCGGGGGGCTTCAGTACATATATCAGGTTCTTAATCAAACTAATTCTGAGGCTGCACCAATTTGGAGTTTGAGGCAGTAACATAGTGGGATAAAGCCCTGACTATGGTCCAAGTGACTCATGCCTCTATTCAATGCAGGCAGGGAGGATGCACTTGTCTAGCACTGTAGGATTCACTCTTGGATGCACCATCACATTGATCCCTGGTGGACATAGCCGGCCTTAAGCATAGGCCAACTAGGTGGCCATCTAGGGTATTTATTTGGTGTAGGTAGACTAGGATGGGGGCACCAGCTGGTGTGGTGGGGGGTGCCGTGGAGCCCTTTCGCCTAGGGCACCAGTTGACCTAAGGCCGCTCCTGCTGGTGGAGGCCAAGGATTCATAAAAAGTGTTGTCTGTAGAATGACAGTGTTCAAGCTAAAATATGTATGGAGGTGTAGCCAAGACACCAAAGAGCCCATTGCATGTCCACCCCTGATGATAAGACAAGAATGTATAAAGGACAGGGAATTAGGAAGAACACACCACAGCAGCAGCAGCAGCAGTGTGATGCTGCCCAGGTTCATCAGTTTCTTTGCCAGTCCTGGACATGGGTCAGGTGCATTGTCAGGAAAGCTGTAGAGAATCTAGTAGACCCAGCGGATGAGGAGAGGCCTTGGTCACAGCTGACATTTAGATGTGGATAGTCAAAAAAAAAAAAAAAAACAATAGTAAAGGGAATATACTAGCAGCACTCAAGAAAGACAAAGTAACCATATAACCCAGCTACTGAAATGAAAAATGCTTAGATGGTTTCTGAGTCAGAAAAAGACAAGTGGTAGAACAAAGACTATGTGTTACTGATATGATATTCAGTAAAATATCCAGAAGTCATAACAGCCTCATCATTGCAGCATGTGTAAGCCTTTCTGATTTTACACTAACTGCACTCACATTAATTAACTGCAGTTTTATTATATTGCTCTGCGGACTGAAAATACACAAAGACCTTCCCCTACACATGCTGTAATGTTCCAGTCCATGTAAGAAAGTGCATATAGCCTTAACTAACTCCATGTCCTCTAACTTCAGTTATTTCACATTCAAGACAGACAAATGATACATGCAAGCAATAATGCACAACATAGTGTGTGTTAATGTGTATTTAATGCCCACCCAAGGCTGTTGTGAGGCCCAACACTGCAGGTAGAGGGCCTCTACATCCCTGGAAGGGCATTAATTACACATTAACACACACCCTAGAGGGCATTGTAGTGCTTAGAGAATGGGCTTTCTGTAAAATTGTTGTGTGTTACTTTCTTATGTATTTTTGAGTTCTATTTTATTTTTTTTAATATATTTTTTTTGTAAAATAGTTCCACTGCCTAATGCTTCATACTTGCTGTAGTATATGTTAATGGTATTGGAGAAAGCATTTTACATCCAAAATATATTAAAAAAATTAAACAGTACTTAAAAAAATACATAAGTAAAACACAACAATTTTACAGCGACCCCATTCACTAAAGGCTGGCAGAGATCATTCTCTCTTCACTCTGTCTCACACATGCTACCAGGGGATCGTTGGTTCACTATTGTACTTCAGTCACTCACACACACACACACACACACACACACACACACACACACACACACACACACACACACACACACACACACACACACACACACAGTCTCTCTGCCTTCATGCACACATTCACTCACACAAGTTCAGTCTCACCATCTTTCTCAATCTCTCACAGCCTCCAGCTGCTTTTGTGCACATATTCAGTGTCACTCTCTCTCAATCTCTCTCACACATCTCTTTCCAACATTCCCATGGCAGACCAACCTCATAGCCTCACCAGCTCCATACTTATGCATACCTGTAGTAGAAATGCTTCCAGTTATAAGAGAACATATTCACTTCTCAGTAATCAGCTGCTTAGTGATAAATCAGCAATCATATTTTCCATGGAGATTAGAACAAGTGATCACAATGCTACAATTTCTTGACATTCTTTGCAAAGATTTTCAGTATACCATGTATGAGTACTCCTCTCATGAACTATAACAATGTTATTGCACATCTTTTTCAGAAACTGACATTTTATATAACTACTGCAGAATCACCTTTTCAGATGGAAGTTCACTCTAACATTTCAGGCTTTATGGCATGTGCTGCTAAAATGGGTATTCGGACTTTTTCCTCTCAAAATATTACTAATAGAATTACCCAGTGATGTAGTCGTCTTTGTTGCATCCACTTATAAAATGAATTTCCTCAAAGTTTCCCCAAGAGAATTAAGCTGATGACTCTATTTTATTTTACATTTGTTGACTGGGGAAGTCTGGCTGGGCACAAAGACCCCTTTTCAACAGAGGCCTGGGGGCAAAAGCTCCAGTACATGCAGTACAAACAAAATCTTTTAAGTAGTATAATATCAACAATATCAGGAAGAATACAATTAAAATACATGTGACAATGTCAGCATAAATAAGTTAGTAACTATACATACAGTAGTAAGGCCTCTTTCAGTAATTATACTCTGTATAGATATAGTTCACTAGCAATGCAGTAAAATAGATGTCACAATACAGAGTACTGAGTTATTTACAAGGAGTGGAAAGAAAAAGGTTGATTTAAGTATGAGATATAAATGAAATGAGTCATTAAGCGTTAAGAGAGGCATAGTTAGAATGTGGCATTGTTGAAGACAGATTGATAGATGGTTACAAAGAAGAGGAGAGCAGAGGTATAGTAGAAGAAGAGAAAGAAAGCAGAGACGTCATACTTAACCTGGAGAGTGCAGCTACTGAGACAGCATGTTTACAGATGTTTTCTTAGATGTGTTTTGAAAGCCTGCTGGTTTTCAAGGAGCCTTAGAGCATGCAGGAGGGCATTCCAGATAATAGCTACAGTATTTGAGTATAAGGAGGCTCCCGATGCATTTTGGGCTTTAGTGACAGACAGGATGAGTTTTTCTTTAGAGGAAAGAGCTTTGGTAGGGTCAAAGTGTTGAAGCATGCCATATATTAGAGTATGAGATAGTCGTAGCTAACTATATTGGAGCTGATGTGGGAGTTCAATCCAATTTAGCTGTTTAAAGGCAGAACAGTGATTATTTCTGAAGGGGTGATTTGTGGCAAGGGGATCTATTTTATTGTATCATTGTTCCAGCTTTGTTTATATGGACATTTGTAGCATAGTAAAGAGTAGGGTAGCATACAATATGGTAGGTAGGAGGTAAGCTTTAGCTATGGTTTCCTGAATTCTGTCTGTTTTGTAGAGTTTTGTTCTATACAAGAGGGCAAGCTTTTGGTGTTTTTTTGTTTTGTTTTTAATAACAGTTTGGAAGTGCTAGGTCATAGTTCAAGCTGCCAATAATTGTGACTTCTAAGAGTTTGGTGTTAGGGACTTGTTCAATCAGTGTGTTGTTTAATGAAGTGATTTTGACAAGAGTTTCCTGTGTGAGAATATTTTTGTCATTAAAATAGTAATTTCATTTTCTGGGTGTGAAGTAGGAGTTGTGACTTGTCAAGATTCTGTGGACGTAAAGGATTCTTGAGTAATTTCTTGAAGTAGTTTAGAGGCTGAGCAGATGACTGTGTATTCATCTGCATATTATAAAATAGTGGCATGCTTGGAAGCAGTATGTAGAGCATTTATAAATATGTTAAATAGGAGGGGTCCAAGTATGGACCCTTGTGGCCCTTCTACGGTAACAAATAGTAATGATGAGCATTCCTGTTACCATTTATCTTGGAATTGATCTGTTAGGTAGCTGTTAAACCAGGAGAGGGAGGAGGGGGAGAGACCCATGGAGGGGAGTGTTAGTAATAGTTTGTTGTGAGAGATGGTGCTGAATGCTTTGGGCAGGTCTAGGAATAAGGACAATAACAGGTTCCTGGTATTTCTGTTTTTATTAATGGTAGCAAAGTAAAGTAGGGCAGTAGTGGTGCTGTGGTTAGGATGAAACCCATGTTGTGTGAGGGAGTGAAGACTATTTATGAAAAGGTATTGCAATAATTGGGAATAGATACACTTTTCTAATATTTTAGATAATGGTGACAGGATGACAATTGGTTTAAAGGTTGGAGTAGTCAACAGGGGAGCCCTCCTTTAAGAAGAGGAAGTATGTACGTCTATCTTCTTCCAAATAGCTAGGACATGAGTTTTTAGAGTAGATCTGTTTATTGGTACAGATACTGGATATGACAGAACTTTGACTGCAATTTTTAGGACTTCAAGAGAAAGGTTCTCTGCAGCAGAGCTTGTAGTTTTCAGTTTTAGGAGATATTTTCTTATGGTGGCGGTAGGGAAAAGTTCGACTAAGAAATGAGCTTCCATGGGGTTTTGTTGGTAGGGGATTGGTTTGATGGTGGGGTTGCATTTGATAAGTAAGGCCTGTGCTTGAAGGAAGTATTTGTTAAGGTTATTTATTTTCATATCACATCTGATGCAATCTATGGGCCAAGGATAAGAAAACAGTCTGAAATTCTGGCCTAGCAAACAACACTATAGCATTTACAGTCAAAAAGAAAATCTAATTCCTTTATTTCTGAGGGAAACCTATTCTAATAGTTGACTACTGCCTGAGGAAGTCAATAATTAATTAATATACCATTATTATTAAAGATTGAGGTCAGTCCAGCATTACTTTGACTAAACGTTTGTTATCTAAGGATATCAAATAAAGAATTATATGGAAAGCTCTCTATATCAACTTGGCATTGTCTCTTAATCTGTGGTGAGGCAAAGGACACAGGCAAAGCCTTCACATCCCTTGCTTATAGCTTAAATTTACACAGTCTTGAATACTTTTGGTGTACATATTTCAACTTTGGCTTTTGAATTTAAATTTAAGGTAGAAATGCTAGACTGAACTGCAACATTCAAGCTTTGATCTAATTAGTAAGCAGTTCAGCAGTGACTTTATTAGTCCTTGAATATATAAATGCACAGAAGCATTCACAAATTTATATTTATTTATTTATCTTACTTAGCTATAATTTATTTATTCTGTCTAGCTTATACACCCCTCTTTTATCCTAAAATGTCTCAGTACAAGGCTTGTAAATATAATGCTTGCAAATAGCAATGCAGATTTTATTAAACTGACTGGCATGCTATGTATTCACTGAAACTGAATTATAAAATGTGTTATTGTAAACAATGATGGTATTAAATATTTTATCTTTGAGCTTTTCTCCCTGTGTCTCAACCTTCCTGGTACACAAATGTCAATAACTAACTAACTAACTAACTAACTAACTAACTAACTAACTAACTAACTAACTAAATGCATTTAGGTTCTTGTAATAGTTTTCAGATCATTATAATGCATCCAGTAAGATAATTTTTTGAAGATGTTCATAAACACGACACTTCTTCAGGGTGAGTGGTATTATTTTTTGCTAACTACTTATCATCTGCTTAGATGGCAAAAACGATGAAGGCTTGAAATTCAGTATCATGCAGAGAGAGAGAGAGATTGAAGTGGTGGGTCCCAAAATTAACTCCTGAAGATTACTTTAACTATTCAACACCAAAAGAACCACCTCAGCAGCATTACTGAATCAGGTTTAGAAGTTCAAATAATAAGCCCGTGATGATGTCGAGAAACTTTTTCACTAATAGGTCATAGTTGCCCTTATCAAAGTCACTAGATAAATCAAGATAAATAACATCAACTTGCACACCTACCATTAAAGTAGTAACTTTATTGTGACCAAAAATAAGATTATATGTACTAGATGAATATTTCACATTAGTGATGATGAATACTTAACTTTATCTCCATAATCTCTTTTAAAACACTTTCCAAAACTTATTTTGGCATGATAAATGCCAAAAAACAAATCACAAACCGATGAATTAGAAAGATATGGAAACTCAGTAATCTTAAGAACCACACCACTGTTTAATTCATGCTAAAACTTCATTAAAAAATAAACCATGTGCATAAAAATCATAAGAGCTTTTGTCTTAAGAAATACTAAGACTTCATCAGATCTGATGAAGCCCAACAAATATACAAAAGAATTCCTAAAACCTGTCCTCAGAATTACTGTACTGCCCTTGCAATGTTTTATTCCAGATGTTGAATTTTAAACAGAAAAGTCAATCTATATTTATGTGGCAAACTGTCCTCTTATGAGAGAAGCATAGAATGGGAATATAGGGGAATACAAAATAAATGAAAGAAGTGAAGCAGTGGAATTTACAAATGCAGAGGCAGAAAAATGCAAAGTCACACAAAATTCCTTCCTTCTACTCAAATAGAAGCTCAGTGAGTAGAAGGAAGGAATATGAGTGGCTTGTTAAAGGTAGGAAAAAGCTGGACTATTCTGAAAGTTTTATCCAAAATATTGTAAACTACCAAACTTATGACAGTGTATATTGCGTGATGAATGGGTTGCTTGTAACTTTGTTAATGTTTAATATTTGACACTAAATATAGACCTTATATGGAACATTACAGACTGCATGATATAAATTATTATGCTGAGTAGTCTGAAAATTGCAGCAGCAGTTATGAGTATGTGTGTGTGTGTTTGCCATGTGTTAGCTTGAACTGTGTTTCACTGCCATGAGCTGAAATACCTTAAAGTGGTACCTTGTGATGATTTGTACTGCTTTTAGCAGTAATTAATAGAAATACATTAACTATTATTTGTGAATACATTCTCTCATTTGATCACAATCAAACATTTCAGCTATATACACTTAAATTGAATCTGTGCATATGTGTGTGCATGTATGTATGTATGTGAGTATGCACACATATGTGTGTACGTGTGTGTGCCTATTCAAGCGCGTTAATGTGTTTTTGCGTGTGTCTGTGCATGTGAGTGCATGTGTGTCTATGCGTGTCTATCTGTCTGTGCATGCGTGTGTGTGTGTGTATGTGTGTGTGTGTGGGGGGGTGTCTATGCATGTGTATGTGTGTGCTTCTGTATATATATATATACGTGTGACATTGTATGCCTGTGCCTCTGTATTTGTGTCTGCCTGTGCATATGTGAGTGTGTATGTGTGCGCATGTGCATGTGCATCTGTGTTTGCATGTGTGTAGACATTATTTTGCGATTACAATACATATTTTAGATGTGAAACAATTCCTCTAACAATTACATATTCTACATTCAACTATTAAACATTAGGCAGGAGGACTATTTTTATCAAAAATATTTAAAAATCCATATACAATAATAAAACAAGTACAGAAAAATCTCACAGATAACCCATTTCTAAGTCCAATAATGCTCTCCAGTGTGGGTACTAGAATTAAGTAATTTATGTTTAAGGAGTAGGAATACCCTCCACCTGCAGTGTCAGTCCTCACAACATCCCTGCTCTGTTTTACCATGTAATGCCCGTTACTTGACATATCAAACCTCCAGCAACATACACTACATTATTAGTAGTGCAATTGCAATATTAAGGAGATGCATAACTCCTTTCTGTGTTGATACAATAAAATGAGGGACAATTCATTAAAAACTTACACTAACTATATGTGCTACATGCCTGCATTCTAACCCTCATATCAACAGATGTGTCTATATTTTTTCTTTCAAAGTTATCTTTCAAAATTATCTAAAATTTCCAGTTTTAATGAGAGCATAAGAAGATCTCAACAGAAGTTTGTCCAATGCCCTTCTCCACTGCTCTGTGACTATAGAGTTTGTATATAAAAGTTATGGGAGTTCAAGGGGTTTTGTCCCATGCAAAAAAAGGCTTGTTGTGTTGTTCCGTAAAGGTAGCTTTCAGGGATAATTTTTTGAGTTGATGACTTGCAGATAAATATCATTTGACAGATAATCATGAATCCATCTTAACATATGTTTTGAAGTGTTTATATTCATAAAAAATGTTGTAAACTTGTACCTTCTTAAAATGTTAAATAAATGTATTGATATTTCTGTCTAACCTTTGCTTTTTTGCAAAGCTTAGATTATTCCCTCTCTCGACACACTATTTACCATATTCCTTAATTTTCTTTCTGCACCAGTAATGTTCCTGTCTAGCTCTCTCTCATTGTGTGTGTGTGTGTGTGTGTGTGTGTGTGTGTGTGTGTGTGTGTGTGTGTGTATGTATATCTATATCTATATATATATATATATATATATATATATATATATATATAGATAGATAGATATATACAGATATATACATATATATATATATATATATATATATATATATATATATATATATATAGATAGATAGATAGATATATACAGATATATACATATATATATATATATATATATATATATATATATATATATATATATATATATATATATATATATATATATATATATATATATATATATATATATATGTAGGTCTACTTCAGATCGTTGAACAGCCATAACATCAACACTCATATGGCCAAGAAAATAACATTGAAACATCAAAACATCGACCCTAAATAAAAAAAAAAAAACACTTTGATTTTTTTTTTTTGCTGCCCCCCCCCCGCTCTCAGCATACCCCGTTACTTAAATATACCAACTCCAAGATCGCACTTACATTGAAGTAAATGGCAAGTTTTCCCTACTGAGATCTCCATGCAAACCATTTGATCGGCCATATGTGTGTTGACTTAATGGCCATTCGACAATCTGAAGGGGACCCATATACATATATATATATATATATATATATATATATATATATATATATATATATATATATAGATATACACACTAGACAATCTCAGCATACTGAAATGTCGAAATTCAGTACATCGAGACAGAATAGTGGAAAGTGCAGTTAACTGAAACTACACTATGCCAAGTCTGAAAATGTCAAATCCGCTGCTATTGTGGTGTTGCATTCATGACGTGTGGTGCGGTTTGTGGATTTATCTGGGGTTTCAGGTAAATGTTTTGTGTTTGAGGATAATGGGTAGGTATTTTAGTGTGTGTGAGTGTGTGCGGTGCTGTTTGTCTTGTGTTTGTGTGTTTAGTGCGACCTCGGAGTTATAATATGTAAGTAGGAGGGGATGTGGGAGGTGCATGGGGGCTTGCCCCCCTGCTTATAGGTTGGTTAAGTGTGTTTGTGTGTATTGTTATGTTTGTTTAGTTAGGTAGGTGTATGTGTGTGTGTGATTATTTCCTGGTTTGTGTGTGTGAATGGTCACAATTGTAGTATTCATGATTGTGGGTTTTTGTGTATGTGGTTTTTCGACTATTCACTCTCGAAATACTGAAATTCAACATTTCAGTATTTCGAGATTGTATAGCGACTCCATATACATATATATATATATATATATATATATATATATATATATATATATATTTATTATATTCATATATATCCATATATAATTGTTTATGGGAACATCCACTGGGCAGCAAGATCATTTTCAGTGGAGGGCCTAGGGAAAAAGCTCTAAAAACATTTAAAAAATAAAAATGCAAAAAAAAAAAATATATATATATATATATATATATATATATATATATATATATATTAAAAAAGAACAGTACATAGTGTATCTCCAGAAATGATCGGGTACATACTATAGTAATTTACACAGGTACACTGATAATGCAAATCTTGTAAGAAGGCTATGTAAACTTCATAATTTAAATTTAAGTAGAAAAATAGATAAATTTGTAATATAATAATTGTTTATTGAAACACTATTAATATAGTTCTAAAATTTAGTGGAATTAATTTAAGAAAACGAACTTCAGAAGACAGTATAGCTTAATAGGGAAAGGGGTAGAGGTATTGAGAGAAAAGTTTAAGAATATGGAGATGGAGGTGAAAAAGAAGGTACATAAAAAAATGAGAGGAGGATAAGGGCAGCTAGGTGTTTTAAGCAGGTATGGAGAAAGTATAGTGTAACACAAGTAGAAATCTTGGGAGGAAGGATTGTAAAGTATACAGTAGAGGGAGAGTGTGTGTGTGTGTGTGTGTGTGTGTGTGTGTGTGTGTGTGTGTGTGTGTGTGTGTGTGTATATATATATATATATATATATATATATATATATATATATATATATATTCATATATATTCATATATATATATATATATTCATATATAGATGTATATTCTGTCAGCATTGTGGTACATACCAGTACACCACATGGAAATATTTTGGCCAAGTGAATCTTTCATTGAGGAATGTAATTGAAATGCAAATCTGCCAAAAAAGTACATAACACATTAAATTAAAAAAGTGCACTATTATATGGTATGAATAGGGGGTTTTAAGTTTTGGGATTGATGGCATGCTTTGTGAACTCTGTCTTTATTATGGTGATTTGAGCACTGGCAATGTGTGTTTTGGGGATCAACAAATAGTGCAGATAATGTGGTGTTCCCTTGCTTGCACTATGTGATCTAGGATTTAAGGTATATAAAGTTGCCATGGGGCAAGTAGTAGGGAAGTATGCTCATCTGTAAATATCACTTATTCTTGTTAATTTAAGGTAGTGCTTGTCCTATGAAGTGTCAAAATGATGGAAATAATATTGCTTTACATGAAGCATTTAGTATATTAAAAACAGAGTAGTCTATATCTATTGCAAAACATATCTTACAATTTGATGACAAAGAAAATATACTAATTATAGATCTAAGCTGTTTGAAATCCTGAAAAAGGAGTCACATAGCCAGACTTTGGTGCTAGTAATAATACTATTGCTTTACCTGTAACAATATTATCCAGTGAGAAACATTTTACTCATGATGTTGAGTCCAAGGAGAGCAATACATTTCCTGCAACAGTATCTGACTTAGCTTGTTGCTATTGTTCTGCTGAAAAAATAATTAAGTGTAATATCTTAATTGATGACAGGATGAAGAGAATCAGAAAGTGAAAAACCTTTCAGATGCATATCTCCCTAACTTACAAAAAAAAGCGTGGGGACCAACCACCAGCATACTTCTAAATTGAAAGAATTTAACACT